>NC_090860.1:4100000-4147500 GCF_024217435.2 Syngnathus scovelli | reverse complement strand
GCAGCCCGCAACTGCATGTCAGTCCTCCTCAGCCTTTATTGCCTTTGCTTTTCACGCACCTCGGTCACACAATACGTCCACAGCCGTTAGATGATTGTGGTGACGTCCTTCTGCTCTGCATCAGGCTGGATGAGAACATGGTTGTGTGCGTCGCAGACTTTGGTCTCTCCAAAAAGATCTACTCAGGAGACTATTACCGGCAGGGATCCGTCTCCAAGCTCCCCGTCAAATGGATCGCGTTGGAAAGCTTGGCCGACAACATCTACACCACGCAGAGCGACGTGGTACTGCTACATTTTATTTTTAGCCCCACAGCAATCGGTATCATCAACTCAATGAAATAGTCATTTTAGTGGTCGGGATGAAGTCAAACATGATGTCATCGATTCTTGTCTCAGGGAGGCTATCGGAGGTGATTGAAACCTGTTTGTGTGTGTCACAGTGGGCCTTTGGCGTCACCATGTGGGAAGTGATGACCCGTGGCAAGACGCCGTATCCCGGTGTGGAGAACTCTGAGATCTACGAGTACCTGATACGAGGAGAGCGCCTCAAGAAACCTGCCGAGTGCAGACAAGACATGTGAGTCTGGGATGTATGCGACACCTCAGTTATGGTGTCATGTCAGCAAGGCTTATGTCACGTGCCAGCTCAAGCGAATGCCACGTCAGTGACTGTCACGTGTTATAACGTCACATGATTTGACCTGACATGATGTGATCTCGGCTATAACGTCATAATGATTATCAAGTTTCTGTGATGACATCGTAACAATGTCATTTTGACATCTTGCTGTCTTGTGACCTTTCAGGCTTGCCATGACGTAACATTGTCATACCCGCTCAGTGATGTCATGAGATTGTAGTTAGTGTCATAACCACTGCAGTGTCTGTGTTGTCATCATGATGTCATGTGACCTACAAGTTCTAGTCGTGTGGGTCAGTTTTGATTAGCTCAATCTCATGCGATTCATGCATCTTGCACCAATTTCATGTGACCTCTCAGTTACGACGTGATGCACAGCTGTTGGAGTCCAGTCCCCAAATGTCGGCCAACGTTCCAACGTCTGGTGGTATTGCTGGAGGAGCTGCGGCTTAGTTTTTCACCTGGCGTCCCTTGCAAGGAGTCCTTACATTACGTCAACGTGAAGGGAGAAGGCCAAGAGGGCAGGGGGGCCAGCGGGGCAGACGGCACACAAGAGGGTAACGGCTTGAGCGTCCCCTGGAAGCGGGACGCTGAGGACGAGGAGCAGGACTGGCTGATGGTGGCGTCTGAGGCCGCGCTGGCTATCGGAGGCGGCGCAGACTACAGGTACATTGTAGACCCCTGTGGAGGGGGGCAGGGGCCAGGCGTGGACAATCTGGAAGAGGACATTGTTCACGTGTGAACTGACCGAATGGCACTCGAGACACTGAGCGAACACTTGAGTTTTGCACACTTTCTTTGGCACTTTTTAACTTGCTTGTTAATTTGAATAAGACTCATTAAAAACTTTCATTTCTAACAGCTTCATATGCAGGGTTACTGATGCCAAACACAACAAAACCAGGTCTCTGGAAACTCTGGTGAGGTCATGAAAGTGGTTAGCGTCAACAACGCAACAGATGGCACTGAGGCTGTTGTTGTGCACCCTGGAACTTTGTGTGAGCCAGACAACCATTTTTGATTGCAAACTGTTAATGGAAAAAAATAAAACGGCAATTATCCATCCATCCATCATGTGAACCGCTTACAGGCGTCCTGGAGTGGTTCACATGAGCGGTACCCCGCCTACTTACCCAAGCCAAAAATTCTTGTTGCATTTCTTGATTCATCTGATGTGAGCCAGCATGCTACTTGATGCTTCCTGAACATGGTTATGACGTTAAGACCTAATATGTAAGCTACTGATGCCAATCTGACCGCAGTACTAAGCTCGTCGTTGACGTCAAGTGAGGCCAGCGGTGGCTAATCGAGGCTGCGTTTGTCGCCATTTTGAAAGAACCCCCTCTCCCCGCGGACGTGCTAGCTTTCCAACTTTTAGCTCTCTGAGAGGTTTTTAATATAGCTACAATCTAAAGGCCATCTTAATTTTCAGCTTGCTTTGATTGTGTGTACCAGTTGACAGTCTATTTCTCTCATGCGCTGATTTGCAGAAATGTTTATAGACGACAAAATAGTTTGCTGCTGTGCACATTGGTGCTGTGCACAATGCACTCACTCGTTCCATTGGGCAATTTGCGGACCCAGATGAGATGATGCGACATCAACGGAACTGCCATTTTGTTGTTAGCGCTAGTCCTCTGAGAGTTACAGACCAGCTTGCAGGGGAAACGGCAGTTGAGGATAAAACCTGCATCGTACTAAGAAAGCCCACTTCCTACTAGTCAGGAGGAGGATAACACAAGTATCCATGAGCAAGCAAGGATACAAGCACCAGTTAACTTTGTGCTAAAAAGTACGGATTAACATTGGACCAAAATAACTAGTTCAGGAAATTGATCGATGGGATCTGCTATTGGCCAGTGTATGGCGAGGGGATTATGGAGATTAAATTATTTAGGGTGACCAGATTTGGGTTTTTTGACAGGGGTGGGGTCATTTTATTTGGTTATTTTTTGGGGGGTCATTTGTGTCGTATGTTATGACACAAATGACATGGTGTCTGTATAGCAATTGCATTTATTGGCCCGAATAACACAAAACAACATGTATACAATAACAAAACATATTTACACACAAAACAACATACGTACAATAACAAAAACATATTTACACAAACAAAAACATATGTGTACGCTGACATTTTTTAGTTTTATAGTGGTACACGAAGTAAAAAAGAGACAAAAGAAATACAGCCATTGGTGCAACATTTGAAGAAAAGAAAAAAAAAAGGCTCCTCTTCAGTCCTCCTCTTGCAGGGGGCGTTGGCACCATTATTTGCCACAGACACGCAAGTGCCTGTCTTGCATGTCAAGCATGTGTTTTTTTTTTTTTTTTTTACTCTTGACGATAAGTTGGACAGCGCCACCTATGATTATGCCCTAAGACTCATTTGTACTACTATAGACCAGTTAAGTTGTACCACCTCAATTCTGTTCGCTAGAAGTACCCGACTTTGTCTTCATAAGGATCACGACCCTGACGAAAGCACGGGAATTGTTTTATTCAACTCCTCCGTGAACATGCATTTTCGTTTTGGCATTGCTTGTGAACACTTGGTGTATGTAGACTGGCCAGCCCACCCTACTTCGCAGCAAAGTGACTAGATTTGAGGAGGAGGGCGTGACTTATTTGCGAACGATACAGAAAAACCTGGAATTGAGTGAAATGGAACGGAGTGGCAAGTCTATTGACAATGTACTGTACATGTGTTATGTTTGAGGCAGTCCAACAAAATCCCGGACGCTTTTGAAATTCCCCTCTGACATTTTTTTAGGTCTTAAAAGTAGGACATGTCTGGGAAAAAGAGGACGTCTAGTCACCCTAAATTACTTCAGCCTAAAACTAACACGCATGATTCAGATGACCCTCTGCATAGATAATAATACATACAGCCTTTACTGCCCCGTTGAAGTGGCAGTCCTGCGATGGTATCTTAGTTAAAATCCCAATTAAAAATTGCATCATAGCTGCACATCTGATGTTTGTAACAACCCAATCCATGTCAAAATCGATCAAAAATTCAATGAGTTAAAATGAAGAAGCCAAACACTAGCTGTTATATATCTATGGCCTCTGCAACTAGCTCCCAAGAAGCATGCAAGATAACCCATCCAGCATTTGCCGCAAGGAATATTTATCCCTATTTTGCAATACTAACGTGTGCAATACCCAGTGTACCGTTGGCCACAATGCAATGAGAGATTCTGCTTGAGTTTACACATGATGTGCCAAATAAGTCTTCTGCAATTTAGGCCTAGGTGCCCCCAGACGCTGCCACTGGTGGCAAAAGTACTGTGCACTTAAGTAAAAGTATAGATACTTGTGTAAAAACAGACTGATAAAAGTAGAGGTACAGGTAGGTTCACCTCCTTTTTGAATGTTTTCTTTGGGTTGTCATCTGCAGAGATTAAAAAAAGCAATAGTAAAACTGGCTGTTAGAAGTATTGATAAATATCTTGATTGAATTCTTTATTTCGAATGTGTGAGAATGACAGTTCAGAATAGTGCTCAAATACGATGTACTTTGTTATTTCCCAACACTGTGGCGCACGACAGTCAAATGAGACAAGATCCCGCTGCTAATTTGTTATAAAGTACAAAACTCAAGTACAGTTGCTGTATATGGTGTTACCTCACACCACTGTACTACTCGTAGCATGTGAAAAGACAAGCATGTGTTACCATTTTGTGCACATTAACGACTGCTACACAACTTGGCTGTGTTAGTGGGTGTTGTAGCTCTTACTTCAGACAAGTACACACCGTGGTAATTCTACTACCTCAAATAAAATGTTTTTGTGTAAAACATATTGCCATAATTGTCTCTGTGGACTGGTACGCATACTAATTGTCTTTTCATCCATCGTTGTGTAACTGTACATCATTGTTGGGTTACTACTGTAGACCAGTTAAGTTGTACCTCCTCAATTCTGTTCGCTAGAAGTACTGACTTTTTTTTTCTTTTTCACGTGTTGTCATTCATAGGCTATTTTGACATGGCAGGGTATAAAATGCACAGAACCCCGCAGTTCCAAAATAAAGCAAGTAAACGTGAAAAATGTCCGTTTCGTAATTACTCAACTATAGTTACATTTTGTACGTTAATTACTTCTAACCATTGAAGTACACTAGGACGAAAATAGACTTCAGCCATTTTGCGCCGCGAACTAGTGTTATGTTGTCAGTGTGTTACTGCACGTCGTTGTCATTACTAGTTGTACTTGTATAACTACACGTCGTCGTAGCTGACCACGCGTACCGGTACACGTGCGGTTGCACTCTCAAATCCGTCGTTATGTTACCGCTTCGTTGCACAAGCTCAAACGAGTCGTCGTTCTGTTATACTACACGTTGTAGTTGAGTTTACTCCAGATCACGCCCCACTCGCGGTCCTAGGTTACTGTTGAAGTTCGTGCCGCGGTACAAACCCTACCGAATCCGTTTCGGGGCCAACGCGCTGCCTCCGGCTGTCGGACTACAACGGTGACGACGGTCCCGGTGGAACGGCGACGTCTGACCGACGACGAAGGAGAGGCAGGTGGCAGCGGCACGGCATTAAAATGGCGGCCGAGGAGGGTGCGCACTGCGCAGTCACGCGTCGTGACGTAGCAACACACAGAAGGACCGACCGACTGACGGCAGCACGCTGCTAGCGGTAGGAACAACTAACCAAGCAAGAAAGAAAGCTGTCGAAGAGACGCGAACAGAGCGGAAAGGGTCGTTAAGTGGATTGAGGTCACGGTGTCCACGCGGTAGAAGCTTTTAACCGCGTGAAAGGTAATCAGAGTGACGTCATGAAACGCATGGTCGTGTTTGATGGAGGTTGTGCTTCAGGCCCAGCTAGCATGTTTGGCATGCTAGCTAGCCAGTTAGCCGATTGTATTCCCTTGTTGCATGATGCTTGGATATGAAGTAGGATATGTATTTATGATAACGTTTTAAGCAACGTACAAATAAATAATTTAAATAGAGGTTTTGTTGTCGCGTTAACTTGTTTTGTCTCAAATAATATGTAAATAGCCATCTTTAGTTGAGTTGCCGTCTGATCTCAAAATAAACCACACTTCAAACTGACTTCTGCATAAAAAAAAATCAAAACAAATAGGTAGTTATATTTAACTATTGTCTGTAACTCTAAATGTAAATGTGACAAAACAAGAGTTTTTAAAACGCTGAGTCTTGTTGGACTGATACCCTGAAGATTTGGAATATCTGATGATGGGTTCCGGAAAAATTGCGTTTTTCCTGTGGGAGTACAAAATAGCCTTTTTGGAGATTATTTGTGGCAACACGACCCGAATGAGGCTAAGTAGTAGAGAAAATTATCGACTCGTTATGTGTTGTCGAACAATCTTCTAGCTCGTCCAGTTGCTATTTGGTCTCTAAATGGAAGAACAGTCTTGTTGGTGTAATGTAACATATTCACAATGAATTGTATGCATGCAAATTCGTTGCCAGGGTAGCGTTACAGCGTTTGATGATATGATAATATGATGTCATTATTATCACGCTTGGTAAAGTACTTTTTTCATCCCTCTCCCCCCAGGATGTTCTTGTGCCCTCTGGTAAGACATAGAAAATGCTAAAGACGTGTGGAATGCGCCCATGGCCTCTAAGGCACAACAGAAAGTGATGGTGTTTGATGACGGCAGGTCGGCCAGCCCTGCAGTTGCGCCTGATGCCGATTATCTGCCTCAGCACTTTGCTCAGGCAGGCCAAGGCTCAAATGGATGTTACAAAGAGGCCACCCTGACGGGTGAAGCCGACGCACAGTCAGGTACATCCTGCAGTAGACGCGCTGCCACCAAACTGTGTAGAGGGGATTTGCTTCCAGCTGAGAGCACTTGCAGAGGCATCCAAGTGACTTTGGACAACAACAACATGTGGAACGAGTTCTTCAGGTGTAAAACTGAAATGATTCTGACGAAGCAAGGCAGTAGGATGTTTCCATATTGCCGGTTTCGCATCTCTGGACTGCAGCCGTCCAAAAAGTATGTTTTGATGATGGATGTTCAGCTGGTAGACCAGAATCGTTACACCTGGACCGGCACCAGCTGGCATGCGGCCGGGAAGGCGGAACAACACGTGACAAATCTTCTTTTTGCCCATCCCGAATCACCTGCCGCCGGTCAGCTCTGGATGCAGAATCCGGTTTCGTTTTACAAACTGAAGCTGACCAGCAACGCGGCCGACCAGCAAGGCAACGTCCTAGTGCACCCGATGCATCGCTACATTCCGCGTTTGCATGTGGTCCAGACGGAGAAAGCTCCTGAAGACATTAAGCTGAATGCCTCAAACGTTGCCACGTTCACATTTCAACAGACTGAGTTCATGGCTGTCACCATGTACCACAACTGCCAATTTGCTCAACTCAAAGTCGATTACAACCCGTTTGCTAAGGGACTCAGGGAGGACGGTGTCGGTTCGCTCGGCCCAAAGATGAAATCCAACCAAGGTGAAGCTGCAGTATCCGGTCAGCAGCAACCGCTCAAGAAAAGCTTGAAGTCTTTGCTTGCAAATCACAAAGCTCGAAGCTTTACGAACACTACAAATTGTGTCCAAGAAGTATCCATGGGACCTGCACCCCAAGTTGTGAAGAACACTACCTGGTAAGAGCTTCTTCTTTTAAAGATGCTTTTATTCTTTACTGCAAACATCACATTGTTTCCTACTCTGAGCTTGAGTTGTCCTTCAAGAAGTCCTCCATGTTGCTGAGTGTTTTGGGGAAGTGACCCATTCTGTAAATGAGAATGTATGTCTTGGTGCTTACCTGATCTGCTCTGTGCTTAGTCGTAGATAAAATGAATCCTTCTCAAGATGCCGTTTGAACGAGCTGTCTTGGTTCTGACACCATGGTCTTTAGATTTGATTGACAGGCACCAGTGATTGTTTGTTGTCTCCTTGCAACCACCTTGTGAGTTGTAAATGAATGACATGCTACTGTTGTTTCCTTTAGCAACAACTCACGACCAGCAGATCAATTAAGTGGGGACCTCGGCCGAGAGGTGCACATTTCCTTAATGAGATGCAGTGTGGACTCCTCAAAGGGACTTGAGCAAAGCAACGCTATTACAACTGCAGGAAACGCCACAAGCCAAGACATTGATAAAGCCAATAAGCAGTCGACAGAGTCCTCAAGTGAAGCTCCACCGCAAACAAAGGGCCAAGGACTGGTTGTTTCTGAGCCTGAACGTCAGTCCAAGGTCCAACGGCCTCTTCCTCTGCCGGCCTTGGCGCTCTTCTTGAAAAAGCATTCCACTAAGACCAAGGCCGTCAAGAGCAAGTTGGAATCTTCCTCGACCCAAATTCTTGCAGAGGTCCAAAGCGGGACAAGCACCGCTTCTGCTAATCAGAATCCAAACACAACATCTCACGTGAAACCTGACAACCAGGGTTCTACCTCAAGCGGATCAGACAAGTTGAGTCTGGGAGAAGAACCTTGTCAAGCGCTCTGCAGTCTGGCTTCTCCGGAAGCAAAACGATTAAGAACTTGTCCTAATGTCCTGGTGCGTTCAGCTTGTGAGCCAGTAAAAGCAGAGTTTGCCAAGGTTGAAGAGCCACTTGGAAACCACAAGACTTTGCTTTGTTCATCTCTTCCTACCTCCTCTTTGTCTCCACTGTTGAACCGTGATACTCCCGACATGCCAAGCACCCCGCCGCCCTCAGTGTCCAAGTCTGCTCATTTTCTTGCTGGCTCACCGTGTTCAGCTTTTGGCTTCGAGCCGTTGTCCCCCGTGAGTTCGCCAGAGCCACTGCCTTCACTCCCTGCTACCTTTGCGTTGGAGCTGGACTCTGGCTCTTCCAAGGCTCCTGAGGCTTCACTGTCAAGCAAAGACTGTGACCCGTCTGTCTTTAAGTGGCATACGGTGTTACCTCCTCCTGAACCCTACGTGGAGCCCTCTTTTGAAGTGTTCCAGCCCACGGCTCAGACACTTTCACTGGAGTCCTCCTTGTTGCCTTCCCAAAGTGCAGCCAATGAGCCATCCCCGTCTGGTGTCCTGGTCCAGCCCGATCCCTCAGCTGTCCATTCTCTTTCTTTTCAAGAGAGTGAGCAGCCGCTGCCTTTCCCAGGGGAACTGTCTCCCCTTGCACTTCCGCTCACTCTCTCGCCAACGTTTTCCTCCTTGGATGGCGACGCGTTGTCCCCTACGCCTTCTATCGCCGATCTCATGCAGTTTTTCTCGACAGAAGAGCACCTCGCAATGGGCGTGGAGTTTCCCAACGCGGATTCGCTTCTACCTCCCTGTCCGGCTTATGTCTCGGGAGAAGCCAACACACCGGCTCCTCCTGAGCATGTCCTGACGATGGCGTCCCCCAAACAACTGAAGAGCAAAAAGAAGGCTCGACGGCGAAAAGCTGCCATATCCGATTTGGACCTGAAGACGGACGACTCCGCCTACGTGACCATGAAGCCTAACCTGGAAGAAGTTGAGGAGCAGCTCTTTATCTCCTTCACATCCAAGGTATCCAACTCGCGCATTCACACGGCCATATTGTGTTTGTCATCATCTTCCTCATCAAGATAATGTCAAATTGATCACCGTCAAGTAAAGATCTTATGAGCGCCAAAGTTTCGATGTGCACCAGAGCCAGTCTCCAGTTGATGGAATTTACGGCTTTGAACCAAAGCGCTCATTTGAAATGAGTCAGCAGTTGCACGTGTATAGAGGCCACCAGAATGCACTTGCTCTAACTTTTCCTCATTTGTCCATTTCAAATCCTTGTGAAATGACCATTGTCCTTTGTTTAGAAATTGCATTTTGCAAAATGTTGTCGATTTCTACGATCCCAAATATAGCAAAACATCAGTATAAAGCTGTTGATTTCCCCTTTTTTATAGTTTTTTTATTTTATTTTTTTATAGTTTTGACATCGTTATGAACTTAAATTAGGTTGCAAATTTGCAATACCCAAGAAGTGTAGCGTAGCAACAATTTGTTGCCACTGTTATGTTAGAGGTCATGACCCCAAAATGCTGGCTTGCAAGTCAGTATTAGATAATCTCTGTGATTTTGGTCCTCGGACAGGTTCCTGGTGTCGTCACTCCAAAGAAAAACAATGCTTTTATGTTTTAGGAGGCTCTCAAACTTCATATCGCCGAGAGTGACGAGCAAGAAGCAAACAGCCGGCTTGTGCCGTCGCTGCCGGACGTTGGCCTGCTGCGAGCAACAGAAGATCACTCCCGTGGTAATCGTTCATCTGAACAGCCGCGCCCCCGGCTCAACCTTTCTTCTTTGTGCTTAGCGCGCCGCTTCCCGTTTTGACTCTATCACCAGACGAGACGATCGCTTTCTATGAGGAAGTTCTTGTCAAAGACCTCAAGATGATGAAGCACCAGCAGATCATCCACCCAGTGCTGCAAGAGGGTCGGAATCATCAATTTCCTCTCTCCTGAAATTTGTTTGCCAATCAGCAGATTTGCAGGACACCTTCCAAACTTACTATCATCTCATAAAAAAAGAAGAAAAAAAATGGCCTTGCTAAAATCTTTTTTTTTTTCCCCCCCCATCTCAGTCGTGTTGTGTTTTCCGCTTCACCAAAGTCTGTAGCAGTTTTGCCGTCAGGCTAACTAATGTTCATGTTATGTCATTTGGTCAGTTGGATTGAAGATGAACCTGCTGGACACCAGCCTCTCCATTGACCTGCAGTACTTGGGTGTGCGTCTCCCCATACCACCCCCGGGAGCCAGCGTGGAGCCTCTAAGCCAGGCACTGCTGCCGTTGCAGGGTGAGTCACAGAGTTTAAGGTTGGACTCGTCATTAGCCATGAGCGCCAGGCTGTTTGTCGCTTTTGTCGATGCTTAGTGTACATTCATTCGTCTTTCTGTATTTTTCTAGGCGCTTCTGGATCGTTTGTGTCCAGGACCGGAAAGACGACAGATGTGACGCAAATTAAAGGTTGGAGGGAAAAGTTCAGTCCTTCGGAATCCTCGGAGACTCCGTCGCTTTCCAAGGCCGAAGGTGACCCATATACTCTCGATAACGTGCGCTGTCTCGTGTGCGACTCTCGAATGTCGCCTTTCATGAAGCTTTGCTCTTAGCAGTGTCGGTCAGCTCGGAGCAGAACCGCAAGAACTTGTCGGCGTTCTGCAGTGACATGCTGGACCAATACCTGGAGAGCGAGGCCAAGCTGATTGACCAGCGCGTGACCAGCTTCTCTCAGCCACCACCAGATTCGCTGCCCGTCTACGAGCTTCCCGCCAGCAGCAGCAGCTACGTGCGCACGCTCGGCAGCGTCCTCAAGAAGCAAAGTGCCGCCCTGCCCAGCTTCGACCTCATCACTGGGTTCATCCCACCCTCCAAGAGAGCCAAAGCCCCCCACCTGCAGCTTAAGACCGCTAGGAAAGCTGAAAGGAAGCCCAAGAGTTCCAAACCCCTTTTGACAGACTGCCCCCAGGCCCCAGCTCTCCTCGGGGAGGAGTCTCCAAAACCAAAGGAAACTCCGCCCATAGTCTGCCCTGCGCCAAACATGCTGGTCTCTCCCCCCGCTCAGTCCCCTCCTTTTGAGAGGAGGAAGAGGCTCAAACGTAAGCCGGTCCCACAGCAGTCTGGCGCAGACCATTCAAGTTCCCTCCAACCACTGCTGACCCGAGCTTTGCTAAAGCAGAAAGACCTGGAGGACGGCGCTGCCTGGGCGGGGCATCCTCACACCTTCGTCACGAAGGAAAGAGCTTCCATATCGCTGACGTCGCTTTTCACCTTAAAGGTAGCCAAGGTTGATTTGTTCCCATGTCAGCGCTTGATATGTTTTGCAGACATTCCGTGTGATTCCTGGCAGGGTTTTGTGAGCGAGAATCCCACCGCCCCCATCCGGCTGTCACCCCGGCCTGATCCAGCGTGCCTCAACGACTTCTGCCGCCTGGGCTGCATCTGCTCCAGCCTGGCCCGCACGGCCCGGCTCAGCCACTGCGGCCGGCCGCAGTGCATGCTGGGCTGTAGCTGCCTCAAGCAGAAGGTGGTTCTGCTCAAGAACCTGGACGGCTCCGACTCCAGCCCATCGGGCTGCTGCGCCACCAAAAGGAAGAAGAGGAAGAGGATGAAGATGGCCTACAGTAAGTCCGCGTAGCTCTGGATTGCTCACGCCGTGCACTGCCAGTTCACCAAAAAACATTCAAGTGTGCACACAAGACAAGCAAGTTCATGATGGACTTTTGACTAAATTTTTACCCAAGCTGGTCTCAATCAGGCCAACGCGCCACGTCGTACTTAAAGTCGACAACGACGGATGGCCGCCATCTTGCTTCCCCAAATTTGTCGGATGAGGTTGCAAAAAGTTACAAGACTGCTTAACTTAACAGTAGAAAAGAAACCAAAAAATCCATCCATCCATCCATCCATCCATCCATCCATCCATCCATCCATCCATCCATCCATCCATCCATCCATCCATCCATCCATCCATCCATCCATCCATCCATCCATCCATCCATCCATCCATCCATCCATCCATCCATCCATCCATCCATCCATCCATCCATCCATCCATCCATCTTCTTCCGCTTATCCGGGGTCGGGTCGCGGGGGCAGCAGCCAAAAGACATCTGCAAGATGGATTTAAACTTGCAGGTGTCGTTTTTTTTCTTTCCCTTCAGTACTCAAGGAAGCTGACAGTGTCTCTCAGCCCGCTGAGCGCATCCGGACGCTATGGAAGAGGGACGACGGTGACGCCCACCCAGAGGTGACGCATGTCCCCGAAGCCGTCTTGCTTTCCAAGGTGCTCCTCCATCTTATTTCGTTCAGCCAAAAATGAACCTCGAAATTAACAAACGATTCGCGTGACCCAAAAGGCGACACAAGACACCGGCAGCTGTGCCCGAGTGAGAATATTTGTGGGAAAGAGTGGAACAACGCAGCAGGTAAGTGCTGACTGACTCAATGGAGAATTTCAGCCAGCAACCTTCCACTGACTACGCCTCCATCATCCTTCAGAAGCCATTCAGGAAGCCCAAACGGCGCAAGATGAAATGTGGCAAAAAGCCCGGAACTTTGCATCCAGGTAACTTCCTCCTGTTTTTGTGTGATCCCATTTGGAAGTGAATAAGAAAGAGGGGGGGGGCTGATGGTGTGAGTGTCACGGCCGTCTTGCCAGTTGAGCCGCCAAACCTTGCGGAGGAGTCGAGAGCGTCCAGACGTCTGACCATCCTCACCGAGGGTCGCTGGACGTGTGACGAGGACCGCGACCACGTGCTGAAGATGCTGTGCGAGGCCATGGCCCAGGACCAACTGAAAAAGCCCTTTTGGGCCCGCACGTACCAGATCAGCCCCATCAGCCAGACGGTGGAGGACACCGGCACCATCCACTACAAAGTTCTCATCAGCAAACAAGGTGGCGCACAGAAGGTTAGTGCGCTTGACAGAGTATGTTGTTCAGCTCCAGTCAAGATAAGTCCAAACAAAGTATCTTTTCTAAAGGTCAATGACCTCCACCTTTGCTGTCCAAAACTTTTGTGGTGCCTCATGAAACCCGGCAGGCGCAGGAGGTGGAGCCCATGGAGGCCTGGCAACGTGAGGTCACCGAGGAGGATTTTACAGAGGACTCTCCTCAGGAGCCCGACCAAAGCGACACAGAAGAAGATTCAGCGGAGCGAGCTTGGAGCGAGTGGAAGGACAGGAGCCAGATGGGCTTGGCTCTGCCCTTCTTCAATAGCGTCTCAGCCGCCGGCTTCCTGTCGGCCAGAAAGAAGCGAGCGGGTGGCACCGACCCCATCCAGGTGAGCCGTGATGATGTTGACGCTTTTAGAGCTTTTTAGAGCGCTTTCTAAGGCGACTGAGTGATGGATTGGATCGGCTGGCTTGTGTCTGCATGCAGGTGAACGGGAAAAAGTATCCTCTGGCCAAGATCCAATTAGGCGAGATGGGGGCGCTCCACCCCGCCAACCGTCTGGCGGCATATCTGACCGGCCGTGTGGCAGCCGCCAAGAAGCAGACCATTATTCCAACGTTATCCGAACCCCAGCGGATGTCTTCTCACCGCCATGGGCTGACGTACCCAACCGCCAAGTCAACCGCTGTCTCCACGTCAACCGCTGTCTCCACGGCAACCGCTGCGTCCATGGCACTCGTTACTACTACAGCCCCGACCAACACGTCACCCGCCGTCTCCACGGGTAATGCCGTCTCCACGGAAACAACCGCGTCCATCGCACCCGTCGCTGCCACAACTGCCTTCAGTGTAGCTGCCATCTCCCCGGGAACTGACGCTTTTTCGTCAACCGCCGTCTCCACGGCAATCGGCCCCCTCACATCACCTGTTACTACCGCATCTGCCGTCACCACAGCAACCTTGACCTCAACATCAACCGCCACCGCTACGCCTGCTGCCGCTGTCACTTACTACTTGGTGCCACCTCCACCATCAGGTGAGCTTAAAGGGAACTCAACATAATTGGTTTTCTGGTGTCGTGTAACAATTTCAATTCATGTCCTGACTGAGCGAGCTAATTATTCCTCACAAAAGCAGATTGCGCGTGTTTGCTAATCATTCCTCACAAAAAGCAGATTGCACGTGTTTGGAAACAGCACACACATGACTTTTGGGGGTCTTGAATGGTTCCGCTCGCAGGTCCCCGCATGCCAACGGCCCACCCGGCTGTGCCCTCCTCCTCGACAGTCCGGATGATTCTGCGGCAAGTGCAGAGTCCGACGGGCGTTCGCTACTACCGCAGACCGGATGGCAAACTGGTCCAGCTGATCCCAGTCAGCCAGCTGAGAGCGGCCGCCCCCTGCAAGACAGGCGAGTCCCCAAAAGGTAAACCCCTGTCCAGTGTCCCAATGCTCGGTGTCGCCACATTTAATATTTTCTGCACGATTGAAAGGCACATCAGAGCTCAGACTCTCACCCATAGTCCGCATTCGCTATTTGTTTTGACGCTTGTGAGCGAGTTCCGAATAAATAAAATATGATTGTAATGGGCGTGCACTTCTCGAGTGCTTCATCGTCTTTGCAAATGGTCTGGTGCCATATGAAAGATGAGAAGGAGAATCGCGCGCAAAGATCCTTGTTTACAAATTGTGATGAAAGCTGCTCTTGTTGTCCTCAGGTTCCACCCGCGCCTCTCGAACTTCTTCTCTCATGGCTCCTGCGAGCGGCACGGCTGGTGGCCCAGTGCCACCGAGCGCAAACGCCGGCATCTCGGGCCTTAAGTCGTTCACGGTCAACCGCGTCTCCTTCCCGCTCCTCCTCGATTCCGCATCCTCGAGTCAGAAGAGCATCACCGACAGAATCATTCCCTCTACCTCCACAAAGAATCCTGTTACATCCGAGTTCCCTGACCTCGTCAGTTCGGAAGTCCGCAGCATGCCTGCCGAGACAGCACCCACGGCCCTCCTGAATAACCCGGATGTGGCAGAGTCAAAAGTTTCAGGCACACAGGCTCCTTCATTCAGCTCGCCGGAGCCAGCCAGGGATGTGGCGGACCTGGACGTAGTCTGCATTGTGGATGACGAGAACAACGTCCGAGATCGCGAGGGCCGTGTTATCAACCTGGTGGACTCGTCCAGCGACCGGACAGATCACTCATCCGACTCCACAGATGAGTCGACCGACTGCGAAGAACTCCGCTCCGCTGACAGCGTAAGAAAGCTTGTTTGTAGCATTTCAGGACATCCTCCACCTCAGCCTTCCATGTGACGTCCTTGTGCAGAAACTTGCCCACAATGTTTCGGAGCGGCTGCGGCGGCACAGGATGTCGCGCATGTTCAGCGAGTTAAGGAATGAACTCCAGCTAAAGGGCAACGTGTCCGCCGCCACCACCTTGCATGAGGTGAGTGTGCGACGTTTTGGGCCGCTGTGGGTCCGGCCCTACTTTTGCCGCTGGTCTTTGTTTGCAGGCCGTTCAGGTGATTAAGAAGCTCCGGGCTACCGAAAAGCGTCTGAGATGGGAGAAGATGGCGCTGACCCGACGGAGGGAGCACTTGATGGCCAGCCTCCTTCCGCGTGAGTTTCCACCTCTTTTGAAATGGCCCCTCATCAAGTCAATAACGCAAGAGGCACCCGAGAGAAGAGCATGCCCACAAAGCAGCCTGACAATAAAACTGTGCTTGTCGATCACAGGTAACGGCGGCCGTGACTGCTTCAAGTCGTCGAGGCCAGACAGCCCGGAAGACGACGCAAGCGGGACCAGTTCTGCCTACAAAACAAACTGGTGAGGAGGAGTGTTGGCCTCACAACTCCGTTAGATTTTCATTTTTCAGTCCATGTTGTGGCGACCGCAAAGAGATGCCGTTTGCTTGATTTGAGGCTCAGCATATGATTCGGAAGCGCGCCGCTATGCCTCAAATGGTTTGCCAATGTGTCAAACGAACAAGGAATGAGAAAAAACTGAAAGCAACACGATGTAATGTTGGAGCAGCTGTAATATGTGTGTCGATCTGGAGCAAGCCCAAGACTGGCTCCGCGGAGGAGAGAGTCGACTTTACGTTAGTCTGATCACAGGGCTGATGATGTCACCACGTGCAGTGACTTGAAAACCGGTGCGTGTGCTTAACCCCAAACAGCAATGCCGGCATCATTCGGCCCTCGTCTTCCCCCGAGCCCCGTCCCACGTCCCTGCTCTCGTCTGTGACGACCGACCCCGCCGTTGCTATGGCACCCGCTGCCTCCGAGCTCCACTCAGCAGCCTCTTTGGTTGACGGGGACGTCGTATTTGATTCATCCACTCAGAAGCTTCCACGGGAACGAGCGCCACCCGACCTCGCCTTAGTCGCCCCACCCCCTCCTTCGCCTAAATCCGCAGCTGTCAATCAGCCAAAGGTGGCCCCGCCCGCCGCCTCCCACTCGGAGCTGATGGAGAGGAATCGACCCAGGACGGTGCCCAACATCCTGTCTCGGTGCAAGAGCCTCGTCCCCTCGCCCGGTGTGAGTGGTAAGTAGCTAAGGCGAGTTAGCACCTGAGTCAAAACGGCACCACAATTCGATTTACACAAGTAGCGAGCCAGAGCACTCGCAAGGAGCCGCTGTATGCCACTGGCCCCGCCCACACATTCATACCCGACTCGCATTGCCATTCATACCCGACTCGCATTGCTCGCACAGCAGCTGTCCATCTCTGCCGGACGTTGTCGCAGTTATGGAACTCGCAAACCGCTGTAGGCCACTAGCCCCACCCACCAGGGCCGGACTGGGAGATTTTTTTCAGGCCAGGAGTCAGTTATGTAACCAGGCCACCCTGGCCTTGCCCACACGTGCGTGTTCACACCCACACTTAAATGCATGGGTACAAGCAAAACAGATTTGTGCGCACACACATGCACACATAATTGTATGTTTTTGGCTGATTCAAAACAAATATGCACTCCAATATAAGCATAATAGTCACAACAACACTCACCCTGGGTATTTTTAGTCCTGGACAGTTCCAAGTCTCAGCTGTGGAAGGGTTCACCCACCAAATATTTGGAAGCAAAATATGGGAATGGCTTTCTTTGGGTTTTGTTGTGGGTGATACCGGAAAATCAAATCAAAATCTCTGGAATGAGGGTGATAATAATCAAAAGGTCTCTGAGTCTGACTGTTGGCCTTTCCCTTGAACTGCTCCCTGGACTTGTGACTGTTGGCCTTTCCCTTGAACTACTCCCTGGACTTGTCTTACCAGTATACTCTGCATCTGCTGAGAGTGTCAGAACAACCAGCATAATAATTATAATATCGACAATAACACATTTAATCAATATCAAAAGAATTATATGTTCAAATATGTTTTTTTTTCCAAATGTTTCATGCGTAGTCATATCCTATTCAATCACATGCAGTGATAAATTATTTTATCTTTTCTTTACCTTTTGTATTTCTGTTCTTTACCTGTCAGGTGCTCAGAGCTAGTACCGGGCCTACTGTCTGAAGCACCAAAACTGGCAATACAGTAATCCCTCGTTTATCGCGGATAGTTGGTTCCAAAAACCACCCGCGATAAGTGAAATCCGCGAAGTACGGTCACCAACAAGAAGTACTGGGCAGGCTAACGAGTTAGCTGAAAGATGCTAATTCAAGATCGTGCTAACGAAAACGAACTAATAAATGAATGTAAACGAACATTTGGAGCAATACTACATTGTCCTAAAGGTTAGACACAAAGTTTTATTTTGACTTTTAAATGTTTTTTTTTTAATTTGGAAAAAAAATCCGGGATGTAGTGAAGTTGCGGTGAACGAAACGCGAAGTAGTGAGGGATCACTGTATTTCCACCTTTGCATAGGAAACATAGACATATATTTTTGTATTAATTTAGCCAGGGCCAGTTATCGCATTTTGTTTAGAAGTTTAGAAGAATGTGCATGTAAGAAAGAATAACAAATGACTCTTCAACTTACAAAATCAACTAGAACTAAATCTAACAATGAATCAACAGAGGGACACAGCCTTATTACATGGCAGCGGCACACATGCACACAACACATGCAAACTGGCATGCATACGCGGGCGCACAGTTTTTAATGGCGCCATAGGGGGGGGGAGGCTGAAAAAATTCGGAACTTTTCTGCATTTGGCCGTGTCCTCCAGCGCCTTTCTTTTTTTGTCCCTCTCCGCACCGACTTTCCTCTTCTTTTTACCTCGTTCAAGTCCATTATCCTCACTTGCACCACTCGCAAGCTACACACACCACAGCAGACGGAACCTGACATATGCAACACACCCCTTCCTCCACACGTGGTCTGTGTGGTTGATATGGACTGTGGGGGCGGATATTAATTGATATAAACCAATCGTCTTTCCCTCCTCACATGCTCCTGGCCTGAGTGGCCTAAGTGGCCTGGCCTGTCTCTCTGATAGGCACGCCGCCGCACCGGCAGACTTAAAAAGCAAAACAAAAAAACAGACGCAGGCCAATCCTATGCCGGCGCTTCGGGAATACTCCCGGTTCTCCCTATGGTCAGTCCGGGCGTGCCGCCCACACACTCGCAGTGCTCGCACCCCTGCCGTCGTCCTCGCTGTCAATCTCTGACGGACGTTGTCACTGTTATGGAGCTCGCGCTCTGGCAATACCTAGTCCACATGTAGCGTGGTCAGACAATAACGCCGGGCCGGTGGAAGTTCGCCGATGCTGGGCCGACCGGCATAAATAGATATGATGACGTCAACACCTTCTTGCTTTGTTGCCATCCAAGATTCAACGTTTTTGCACTTTAGTGGCAGGTGCACTCAATCAGAAAAAAATATCACTCAGGTGCACGTCCTGGAAAAAACCTTGCTCATTTGTTTCTGACCACCATAATTGCAGGCGACCTCTGCAGCTTGCAGGCCATCGAGCCCTCTGAGCTTTTATCCATGGTGGGGGCTGCGTTACCAGGGCAACCGTTCATGACTCTGACCACACTGCTGATGGATTGCGCCACGCCGCTGTCTTCTTCAGCAGCAACAGGTACGTAAACATTCCTGGCACCCCACACTTATGTTTTTTTTTTCCTTTTAGTAAATAGTTGCCAAAGGGTTCTGAAAAGTCGCGCACTATAACAACCAAATTGCTAAGTTGGTAACTGCGTGTGCTTTTCATCAGCAGAATGGTGCTTTTTTTTTGTGTTATCAATTTTAAATGTCTTTGTTTTGAATAAAGGGTGGCTCGGTGGTGCACTGGGTAGCACGTCCGCCTCACAGTTAGGAGGGTGCGGGTTCGATTACACCTCCGGCCCTCCCTGTGCGGCGTTTGCATGTTCTCCCCGAGCCCGCGTGGGTTTTCTCCGGGCACGCCGGTTTCCTCCCACATCCCAAAAACATGCTTGGTAGGCCGATTGATCACTCCAAATTGTCCCTCGGTGTGAGTGCGAGTGCGAATGGTTGTTTGTCTCTGTGTGCCCTGCGATTGGCTGGTAACCGGTTCAGGGTGTCCCCCGCCTACTGCCCGATGACGGCTGGGATAGGCTCCAGCACGCCCGCGACCCCCGTGGGGACTAAGCGGTGCAGAAAATGGATGGATGGATGTTTTGAATGAAGGGTTTAAGGCAGGGCAGATTTTTTCAGGCCAGGAGTCAGTTATGTAATCAGGCCACCCTGGCCTTGCCCACTCGTGCGCCGCCGCACCGTCAGATTTAAAATAAAAATTCGGGAATACTCCCGGTTCTCCCCATGGTCAGTCCGGGCGTGGTTTAAGGTCAAAATGTTATTAATTCGATGGCTTCATCAAATAAATCATAAAAGCTAATTGTTAGTTGCAGCCTTAAAGTTGGCACACTAACGTCAAAGTATGTCATCTCCAGTTGAGGACCCGAACAGCTCGTGGCTTCTGGCTCCTGCAACACCACCACAACCACCGGCACCACCAACTGAGTCACCGCCCCCCTCATCCTCCGTTGCGACGGCAATGCCACCGGTCAGCTGGGTGGTATCGCCGTCAAACTTGGACCACCAACCTGCCCCCAGGGACGAGACTCCGGGGCTGAATGGCCACACACTGGCCCCACCCCCACTGCTGCACATGAAGGCGGGGGGTGGGCAGGCAGAGCACCTGCCCCCCGCCGAGGCTCCGGCGTCCCCGGGCAAGGGCGTGTCTTGGAGGCCCATGCCCAGGTTGGTCCCGCTGGGGCTGCGGGGGGCGCCGCCTATGTGAGGACATCGCAAGGATCGGATGATTTGCCTGTTGGCCTGGCAACCGCTCACTGGAACCGGTTTTGTTGGTCCTAGTTTTTTTTATTTTTATACCTTACAAGTACAGATGTCTGCAACACTAATTTAAATAAAGTCTGACCACATACGTTCTACCCTTTTTACCCTACGCTAACTTTATAAGCTTGTCTCATTCCATTCATGCTTTTCTAGAGTGGTTGAGCTGGAGTCGACCCCAGGTGACTTTGGGGTGCATAAGTAAACAATTAACTGGTCGCCTTACAATTTCAGGGCTTGTAGGCGATGGACCAGTCGTAGCGAATAAAGATCAAATTGACTGCTCGATGTCAGTGCACTTCTAGGCAAACAATGCACTGGTCAGTGTCAGGGTATGTATGGAATGGGAACTGGTCCCAGCCAGTTGTAGGGCACACTGGTCGTTCGTCTACATCAGGTTACAAAAATGTATATCGTGTTCACCAGCAGAGTGTGCAGACAAATCGGAGTGGTCTCCAGCAATTATTCGGGTATGAATCGGCAAATGGACCAGTCACCAGTAAATTGACAGAACCATACTGATGAACCTGTTTTTCAGTTCTTGAAGATTATTGAATTTATTTTCTTAAGTATTCCTATCCACGTAATTTGTTCGTGTTCTGTAAGGAGAGTGTAAAACATCAACTTCCCTCAGAAATTTTACTTTGCAAGTGAAAACCGGAAACACTTGTGTCGCGCGGGAACTTGACGTGGCGCTGCGTCAGCTTTCGAGTCACCGCGGGACCCTTCTCTTCTTCTCTGCGATGCGGAACCGCAGCCGGCGACCCACACTGGTCCAGACTCACGAAGAAACCTGGGGGGAGGCTTCGGTTCTGCTCTGCTGAGCAAGGTCGGGCTCGCAACCGCCATGCCGCGTGGAGCAAGCCGCTAGCAGTGAAGCTATGAGCGGCGACGGTGGAGGCGCCATCAGCCGCCGGATCAAGAATCTGCTCAGATCCCCGTCAATCAAACTTCGGGGGCGGGGACGAGTCTTACGTCATCAGTTGGGCGACAAGGTGCGTGCCGAGAAAGCGACACTTTTCCAGACATTTATTAGCGTTGAGCACCTTACAGCAGTGTTTCCCAACCACTGTGCCGCGGCACACTGGTGTGCCGTGAGAGACGTTTAGCTGTGCCGTGGGACTGTCCAGTATTAATTACGGAGCGCATTGTAAACAGGATCGCCAAACCACTGGTCAGTTCGCGCAAGGCCTGATCAGCCACTTGCTAATCGTGCATGTGTGGAGAATCTTGAATCTTTTTCATATTGTGTCGATATGATTGTATTGCATCGGCACATATTCAGTTTATGTGTGTGTTGCTGTGTGCTTTTGCTAACAGTGACAGACACTATGGCGGTTGTGGTGCGTTTGTGGTCCGATGGAAATCAGAGAATGCAGTTCAACCGGAGAACCTGGATTGGTTATTTTTCACATACGTACAATAAGCAGTCAAGTCGCGACTCATCGACTGTGATAGCCACTCAGCTGCTGTCAGAACAGCAGAGCGTCTTTAAAAGTGACTTTGTTCTTATTGTTGCAATATTTATAGACCTAGTCTAAAACAGTAAACAAAATCACGTTGATTCTTTAATTTTAATCACAATCACTTTGAATAGTTTATTTCTTACACTGTCTAAAGCCTTTTTAAAAAACTGTCACTTTTATTTAAAAAAAGGAATACAATTTAAAGAATATTTAGTATTTATTTCTATTAAATTATTCGACTCTCCATACATATATAGGAATAGGACTCTACGTGTTTCATTGTAATATAACTGATTTTAATATAGGAGCTCAACAGATTTTTGTTGGCGGTGTGTCGCGAGATTTTGAAAAGGTGTGCCATGAATGAAAAAAGGTTGGGAAACACTGTGGTAAATGACCACAAATCAGAAGTCAATTTTTAACTCACATGACCATGTGGCGTATGCTGCCATGCGCACAAAGAAAATAAATAGTCACGGAATTAATTGAGCTTGCAAGAGAGGCAGGTCACCACGATGTGAAAATATGACCCGACATAAAGCAATTGTTTTCAATCCCCACCCCCAAAAAAAAAAAATTGCACCGCAATTTAGCGCCCACCTCAGCTGCACACCGGGTGACCATGTTTGCGCCCCCTCAGCTGCACACCGGGTGCCCATGTTTGCTAAGAAGTTGTGCACAGAAACAAGGGGAAATGCCAGTGAAGGTGGTGCGCAGGGGAGAATTCACCTGTGAGGATATGTGGTCATGAAAAAGGGGGGGTCCACTGTATAGTGCAACATTATTAGTGGGCTAAAGTCAATCACACCTCAATTTTATATTATTTTATTTTATAATTTTAATATAAATACAGGCCTAATTATTCTTGCACATTTTCTGAATTGTGTCAAATGGGTGATACAAAGCTATAACGTCACCCCCAGGTTACGTGAAATTGCTTTAGTCTCCACTTCACCTCTGAGTGAGTGACAATGTTGCGGGATGAGAAAAACTATCCACTGTTGTTCTTGTCAAGTGCCAAATAAAGAAGATGGACAGGAAAAGGTCAACGCCATCATTCTTAATATTTCTAAATTATTACTGTTCTCTGCCACTTTTATGTATGGTCAATACACACTGATATAATGTTCAGAATTGTCCCATTGTCTTTGTGCACTTTAAAGAGTTTCCTGTTGTGATGGCAATAGTGAAGCTTCTGCAATTGAGAAATGCAATTTTCACTTTCTCACGTGGGTCCAATCCCTGGCTGCAGAAGCTGGCTCTTGGGACACCTCTGGTTGGAAAGGAGGCCAAGCTGGTGTATGAGGCAGAAAAGTTCTGACTAGATATAGTCGGACTTGTCTCCACACATTGTTTGTGCTCTGGTACAAGCCCTCTCGAGAGGGCTGGACTATCTTCCACTCTGGAGTTGCCCATGGTGAGAGGCGTCGAGCGGGTGTAGGCATACTTATTGCCCCCCGGCTGGGCGCCTGCACATTGGGGTTCACCCCGGTGAACGAGAGGGTAGCCTCCCTCCGCCTTCGGGTGGGGGGGGACGGGTCCTGACTGTTGTTTGTGCCTATGCACCGAACAGCAGCTCAGAGTACCCACCCTTTTTGGGGTCCTTAGAAGAAGTGCTTGAGAGCGCTCCTTCTGGAGACTCTATCGTTCTACTGGGTAACTTCAATGCTCACGTGGGCAATGACAGTGAGACCTGGAAGGGCGTGATTGGGAGGAACGGCGCCCCCGATCTGAACCCGAGTGGTATTCTATTGTTGGACTTCTGTGCTCGACACGGAATGTCAGTAATGAACACCATGTTAAAACATAAGGGTGTGCATTTGGCACCAGGACACCCTAGGCAGTTCGATGATCAACTTTGTAGTCGTGTCATTGGATTTGAGGCCGCATGTTTTGGACACTCGGAGGAAGAGATGGGCGGCGCTGTCAACTTATCACCACCTGGTGGTGGGTTGACTCCGATGGTGGGGGAAGATGCTGGTCCGACCTGGCAGACCCAAACGCACTGTGAGGGTCTGCTGGGAACGTCTCGCAGAATCCACTGTCAGGAAGAGCTTCAACTCCCACCTCCGGCAGAGCTTTGCACACATCCCGGAGGAGGCGGGCGACATTGAGTCCGAGTGGACCATGTTCTGTGCCTCCATTGTTGAGGCAGCCGACCAGAGCTGTGGCTGTAAGATGGTCGGCCTGTCGTGGCGGCAATCCCCGAACCTGCTGGTGGACACCGGCGGTAAGGGATGCCGCCAAGCTGAAGAAGGAGTCCTATCTGGCCATTTTGGCCTGTGGGACTCCGTAGGCAGTCGACAGGTACCGGATGGCCAAGGTAGCGGCTTCGGCGGTTGTTGAGGCAAAAACCTGGGCGTGGGAGGAGTTTGGTGAGGCCATGGAGAATGACTTCCGGATGGCTTCGAGGAAATTCTGGTCCGCCATCCAGTGTCTCAGAAGGGGGAAGCAGTGAACCGTCAACACAGTTTACAGTGGAGATGGCGTGCTGCTGACCTCGACTCGGGACATCGTGAGTCGGTGTGGAGAATACTTCAAAGACCTCCTCAATTCCACCGACACGCCTTCCATTGTGGAAGCAGGGCCTGGAGACTCTGAGGCGGACTCTCCAATCTCTGGGGTCGAAGTCACTGAGGCAGTTAAAAAACTCCTCGGGGGCAAGGCCCCAGGGGTGGATGAGATCCGCCCGGAGTTCTTAAAGGCTCTGGATGTTGTGGGGCTGTCCTGGCTGACACGCCTCTGCAACATTGTGTGGACATCGGGGA
Source organism: Syngnathus scovelli (assembly GCF_024217435.2). NCBI lineage: Eukaryota > Metazoa > Chordata > Actinopteri > Syngnathiformes > Syngnathidae > Syngnathus > Syngnathus scovelli. The sequence continues at coordinate 4,123,034 of NC_090860.1, read as the reverse complement.
CGGTGCCTCTGGATTGGCAAACTGGGGTGGTGGTTCCCCTCTTTAAGAAGGGGGACCGGAGGGTGTGTTCCAACTACAGAGGAATCAAACTCCTCAGCTCCCCTGGTAAGTTCTATTCAAGGGTGCTGGAGAGGAGGGTCCGTCGGGAGGTCGAACCTCGGATTCAGGAGGAACAGTTTGGTTTTCCTCCTGGCCGTGGAACAGTGGACCAGCTCTACACCCTCGGCAGGATCCTCGAGGGGGCATGGGAGTTCATTCAACCAGTCCACATGTGTTTTGTGGACTTGGAGAAGGCGTTCGACCGTGTCCCTCGGGAAGTTCTGTGGAGGGTGCTTCGGGACTACTGATAAGGGCAGTTCGGTCCCTGTATCATGATGCCAAAGATTGGTCCGCATTTCTAGGCAGTAAGTTGGATTCGTTCCCAGTGAGGGTTGGACTCCGCCAAGGCTGCCCTTTGTCACCGATTCTGTTCATAACTTTTATCGACAAAATTTCTAGGCGCAGCCGAGGCATTGAGGGTGTCCGGTTTGGGGACCTCAGCATTGCGTTTCTGCTTTTTGCAGACAATGTGGTGCTGTAGGCTTCTTTAAGCCTTGATCTCCAGCTCTCACTGGAGCGGTTCGCAGCCGAGTGCGAAGCGGTCGGGTTGAGGGTCAGCACCTCCAAATTCGAGTCCATGGTCCTCGGTCGGAAAGGGGTGGAATGCCCTCTCCGTATCGGGGATGAGATCCTGCCCCAAGTAGAGGAGTTCAAGTATCTTGGGGTCTTGTTCACGAGTGAGGGCAGGAAGGAGCGTGAGATCGACAGGCGGATCGGTGCAGCGTCGGCAGTAATGCGGACTCTGTACTGGTCCGTCGTGGTGAAGAGAGAGCTGAGCCGAAAGTCAAAGCTCCCAATTTACCGGTCGAGCTACGCTCCTACCCTCACCTATTGTCACAAGCTATGGGTCGTGACCGAGAGAACGAGATCCCGGATACAAGCGTCCGAAATGAGTTTCCTCCACAAGGTGTCCGGGCTCTCCCTTAGAGATAGGGTGAGAAGCTCGGTCATCCGGGAGAGACTCGGAGTAAAGCCGCTGCTTCTCCACGTTGAGAGGAGTCAGATGAGGTGGCTCGGGCATCTCATCAAGATGCCTCCTAGACGCCTCCCTGGGGAGGTGTTCCTGGGGTATGTCCCACCTTTAGGAGACCCCGTGGATGACCCAGGACGCGCTGGAGAGACTATGTCTCTCAACTGGCCTGGGAACGCCTTGAGATCCCCCGTTATGAGCTGGATGAAGTGGCTGGAGAGAGGGAAGTCTGGGAGTCCCTCCTAAAGCTGCTGCCCCCGCGACCCGACCCCAGATAAGCGGAAGAAGATGGATGGATGGACTTTCTCACATTCTATTAAAAAACGTGGGAATTTTTTTTTTTTTTTTTTTCCCATTGGGTCTTGAAGTACGGCTCGGTGGCACACTGGGTAGCACGTCCGCCTCACAGTTAGGAGGGTGCGGGTTCGGTTCCACCTCCGGCCCTCCCTGTGCGGAGTTTGCATGTTCTCCCCGAGCCCGCGTGGGTTTTCTCCGGGCACTCCGGTTTCCTCCCACATCCCAAAAACATGCTTGGTAGGCCGATTGATCACTCCAAATTGTCCCTAGGTGTGAGTGCGAGTGCGAATGGTTGTTTGTCTCTGTGTGCCCTGCGATTGGCTGGCAACCGGTTCAGGATGTCCCCCGCCTACTGCCCGATGACGGCTGGGATAGGCTCCAGCACGCCCGCGACCCCTGTGGGGACTAAGCGGTTCAGAAAATGGATGGATGGATGGATGGATGGATGGATGGATGGATGGATGGATGGATGGATGGATGGATGGATGGATGGATGGATGGGTCTTGAAGCAGTCTCGCTTAGGCCGTAATTCAGTGTAGAAGCACCACTGGCTGAGAGGGAGGGTCTTGTGACTCGCGAGCATGCTAACAGATGCTGACATGCTACTCAATTTCCTTTCCACCCACAGGTGACCTTGGAAAAGGTTCTGGGCATCACGGCGCCCGGGAACAGAGCACTGTCATGTGACCCGAAAAGTGGACTCTTGGCATATCCCGCCGGGTGAGCGACAAATTGTCGTTGCGATTAAAGCAAGAAGTAGTACCTTTGTCACCTCCTGGTGGCGGCATCGCTGCATTTGGGTAATGTTAGCGATCTTGCTAACGGGCCAAAACGTTTTATATCTGCCAGGAAGCTTTTTTGTGTTTACGATGGGGTCATACAGTAGGTTTTCACAGATGAAAGCTTGACACTGAGGTCAAAAGTCAATTTAACAGCAATGTGAAGTATGCAAGAAACAAAAAGTATTTTTTGTTTAAATTTTTTTTTCGATATTCCTTCTCAAGCTTGAAGGACATACAGAACAGAGCGAGCTGCTTTGTTAATTGAAGACTGTGGGTGAAAAATTTATTTGGAGCAAGTCACATACATCAGGGTGGGGGTGGGTCAGCATCTTAAGTTAGCATGGCTTGTTCTTAAAACACTCACGACGGCACAATGATGACGCGCACGTTGAGACGAGCATCACGATGGACACAATATGACCATAATCACGTGCATGCAGGTGCGTTGTGGTCCTGCTCCATCCTCGCAAGAACAAACAACGGCACATCTTCAACGTATCGAGGTAAACTCCTCATGGGCCACATTTGGCGCTGTTGCTTTGGTGACACACTGCACGCTCTTTGCAGGAAGACCATCACCACGTTGGCCTTCTCACCTGACGGCAAGCATGTGGTCACCGGTGAGGTGAGTCCCGCCTTGTGTGATGCTGGTAATGTGACTCAGTGTTTGACGCGTCAACATTAGATACAAACCAGCTTCGGTTGAAGTTGGGAAATTGTGTAAAATGTAAATAAGAACAAAATACAATGATTTGAAAATCCTTTTCAACCTATATTCAATTGAATACACTACAAAGACAACATATTTAATGCTCAAACTCATAAACTTTATTTTATTTTTCAAATAATTAACTTAGAATTTCATGACTGCAACACGTGCAGTAGAATTTGGGAAATGGCATGTTTACCACTTTGTTACATCACCTTTCCTTTTAATAACACTCAATAAACGTTTTGGAAGAGAGGAGACTAATTCTCTTAGAATTGGTAGAGTTTTAACCCGCACTTACTGATGTAGTGATGAACTGTATTTACTGACAATGGTTTTCTGAAGTTTTCCTGAGCCCATTTGGTGATATCCTTTACACCAGGGGTCACCAACACGTTGCCCGCGGGCACCAGGTCGCCCGTGAGGACCGCATGAGTCGCCAGCAGGACTGTTCTAAAATTAGCTCAAATAGCAGCACTTGTCAGTGAGCTGTATATATTTGTTTTACAGTCAAACCTCGGTTTTAGAACGTCCTGGTTCTCGAACAAATCGGAATTCTTACAAAAAATTCGAGATTTTTTTGCTTCGGTTGTCGAACAAAATTCGGAGGTCGAACCTCGCGAGATGAGCCGGGAGGACCCGAGAAAACCCGCCCGTGTGGCCCGGATGCCGACTGACTCCGTTGTTATTGTATTTTTGTTAGTTTGAGGATTGTATTAACCCCTAATCATGCGTCCAAAGAAAGCAAGTGGGAGCAGTAAAGCCATCCTAAAACACAAAGACGCTCTTAAGGCAATGCGACAGTGAGCGCCCGGGCGTGCTGCGGTTGCGCGATTGGACCAAATGAAGCTTCCTGCGCACTGAGGTCCACATAAATTTTGGAAAGTACATCAGGACTTTAAACATATTAAGTAAATTTTACCGACGGCTCTGTCACAATAATGCGACCAGCGCGGTGCAGTTGCGCGGTCGGCGACGCGCTACTGTTGTGTGTTCGGCGGTGCGCTGCAGTTGCGCGATCGGACAAAATTACCGTATTTTCCGGACTATAAGTCGCTCCGGAGTATAAGTCGCACCAGCCATAAAATGCCCCAAAAAGTGAAAAAAAAGATATATAAGTCGCTCCGGAGTATAAGTCGCATTTTGGGGGCAATTTATTCGACAAAATCCCACACCAAAAACAGTCATGAACGAGCAACAACAGGCTAAACGACAGCAACAACAGGCTAAACGATAGGTATGCTAACGTGACAAACACAAACAAAGAGCTGACAACGGGCCTGACGTAACATATAGAGTGATTAAGGACAACTATTACATAAATAACATGTTTATAAAACCATCAGTGTCACTCCAATTCATTAAATAGCAACAACAGGCTAAACGATAGGTATGCTAACGTGACAAACTCAAACAAAGAGCTGAGAACGGGCCTGACGTAACATATAGAGTAATTAAGGACAACTATTACATGAATAACATGTTTATAAAACCATCGGTGTCACTCCAATTCATTAAATAGCAACAACAGGCTAAACGATAGGTATGCTAACGTGACAAACACAAACAAAGAGCTGAGAACGGGCCTGACGTAACATATAGAGTGATTAAGGACAACAATTACATGAATAACATGATTATAAAACCATCGGTGTCACTTCAATTCATTAAATCCATCGATCGTTCTTTGTCAACAATGGGTGCGCACGGCTGAGGGCGCTTGCATTTCAAAATATTCCACAGGTTCATATAACGATAGATAAACTATATTTCAAATAACTATAATACAAGCCAATAATATTATCAAACCATCCGTGCATTTTAATTCCATTAAATCCATCGATCAAATTCCTCGTCCTTTGTCAACATCGCCGCGCGTGCGCCCTGACGTCAGCCTCGTCTTCATTCCACAGATCTACTATATAACTATATTGTAGCGTTAACAAAGTACAAGGATAGACGTGGGTTTGGTAAATGGCTCTTTATTAAACAAAACAAACTTCCAAGCGTGTGGCGGCGTGGACTTCCAGACAGACCGGGCGTGCGTAATGGCCATGTCCGAGCCCCGCGCACCGTTCGCGGACAACCACTCGGCCGAGCACCGGCCCCCGACTCAGTAGAGTAGGACCGGGCGTGCGTAAAAGCCATAAAAGTTTTTCAAACCTTCTATGTCACTCCAAATCCTTAATTCCTTCAAACTCTTTGTCCTCCGTGTCACTTAAAAATGATCACCGCGAATGATGCCGGTAGTCCTTGTGTGGGCACGTTTGTATGTAAACAACCGCCGCGCCGCGCTACTGACGTCACTTGAAATAGTAATCCATTGGTACATCACGGTTCTCCAAACTTTCTTTCTGCTGCTCGATTACTGTTTTCAGCTGCATATTTTACAACTTGAAGTTTGGAACCTGCAAAATATGAGTTTCTTTTTGGTGCCATTTTTCTTAAGCCCACCCAGTTGATGAGTCACGGCCAACGGTGAAATTTAGAGCGCCCTCATCCATTTTCGTCTGAAAATATAATTTTTTTTGGTTGTTTTATCAAAGTCAAAGTCTGCTTTATCGTTGATTTTTTTTTTTTTTATATACTAAGACACGCAAAGAGATTGAAATTACGTTTCCACTATCCCTTGGTGAGATAGTACACATATGCATACAAGCAACACAAAAAAAAAAACAAGAAGGCACAAACAATGAATAAATAAGAGTGTTGAATAAATGATAAATAAACAAATAATAATAAATAATAATAATAAATATAATAGGAGCAAAAATTGAGCAAGTGTACATACAGCAGACAGTGGACTTGGATATGGTGCTTTAAAGTGTTAATTGCTTTATTTGATGTTTTCTCTATTTTTTATGTTTTGAATATGTTCAAGATAAAGATATAAAAGCATGTGAAGTGATCAACTATACTAAAAATAACATGGGAAGTGGTCAACTATACTTGTAAGTGATGTCTTAATGATCAAGTAAAAATTTGTGAAAAAAAAACATATATAAGTCGCTCCTGAGTATAAGTCGCCCCCCCCCACCCAAACTATGAAAAACAACGCGACTTATAGTCCGGAAATTACGGTAAGCTCCCTGCACACTTAGGTCCACTTAAATTTTGGAAAGTACATCAGGACTTTAAAAATATTTTCTAAATTTCAGCGACGGCTCTGTCACAATAATGCGACCAGCGCGGTGCAGTTGCGCGTTCGGCGATGCGCTGCAGTTGCGCGATCGGACAAAATATGCGCAAATGAAAAAATGCTTAAAAAAGACTTTTTTTTTTTTTTTTTTAAACGGATTAATTTTTTTCCCATTGTTTGTAATGGGGAAATAGATTCGGAATTCGAGCAATTCGCTTCTCAAACCGACTTCTGGAACGGATTGTGGTCAAAAATCAAGTTTTGACTGTATTTTTGCTATTCTTGTTAAAATCACACATGTGAACTGGAAATGACAATAATAACACATAGTGAAAGCCAAATTGAGCAAATTGTCTATTTCAGAAGTATGTGGCAAACTGGTAGCCCTTTGCCTTAATCAGTACCCAGGAAGTAGCTCTCGGTTTAAGAAAGGTTGGTGACCCCTGCTTTACACACGGTCATTCAGTCTTGGTTTCTGGCCGTGGCGCTTACGTGCAGTGATTTCACCAGATTCTCTGAACCTTTTGATGATATTATGGACCGTAGATGTTGAAATCCCTAAATTCCTTGCAATTTTGCTTTGAGAAATGTTGTTCTTAAACTGTTCAACTACTTTCTAATGCAGTTGTGGCCAAAGTGGTGAACCTCGCCCCATCCTTGCTTGTGAATGACTGAGCATGTTTGGGGAGGCTCCTTATATACCCAATCATGGTACCCACCTGTTCCCAATTAGCCTGATCACATGTGGGATGTTTCAAATAGGTGTTTGATAAGCTTTTCTCAGCTTTCTCAGTATTTTTTGCCACATTTCCCAACTTCTACTGGACGTGTTGCAGCCATGAAATTCTAAGTTAATTATTATTTGGCAAAAAACAATTAAGTTGATCAGTTTGAACATTAAATATGTTGTCTTTGTAGTGTATTCAATTGAATAGGGGTTGAGAAGGATTTTGAAATCGTTGTATTTTGTTTTTATTTACATTTTACACAATTTCCCAACTTCAACCGAATCCGGTTTGTAGATTGTGTAATCATGCAACTTGTCATGTGACTTGACATTAATTTGCCACAATTATTTGATGGCTGGTCCTTTGACTCCCGGTGCCGCGTGTTCCTCAGAGCGGCCACATGCCGGCGGTGCGCGTATGGGAGGTGTCAAACGGCATGGAGGTGGCGTCCCTCCAGGAACACAAGTACGGTGTGGCCTGCGTGGCCTTCTCGCCCAACATGAAGTACATCGTCAGTGTGGGCTACCAACACGACATGATGGTGCACGTGTGGAACTGGAAAGTAAGGCGCTCTTCATCCCCTGACTGCACGTTTGCAGGTACAGGTACTAGTCCCCGAGATAAGTTAATATTTCGAGAGAGGGTAAAAATGCAGGACTCGGGTTCTCTTTCCCGTAGAAGGATTTAGTCATGAAAGAAGTTACCAGTTCCGACAGAAAGTACGGGTCGTAAAAGAAGGTGTGTGTGCGTCTGCGCATGCGTGCGTGCGTGTGTGTGTGCGTGCGTATGTGTGTAGAAAGGCGTGGTGGTGGCAGCCAATAAGGTGTCGAGCAAGGTGACGGCTGTGTCCTTCTCGCACGATTCATCCTACTTTGTGACGGCGGGCAATCGACACGTCAAGTTCTGGTACCTGGACCACGGCAGGACCTCCAAGGTGATTTTTCTAGTCATGCAAGCCAGGTCTGGCGGTCAACAAGTCCAACAACGCTGCCTCCGCCCGCAGGTGAGCGCCGCCGTGCCGCTACTGGGCCGTTCGGCGCTGCTGGGAGACCTAAAGAACAACTTCTTCTGCGACGTGGCATGCGGCCAAGGCCAGCGGGCGTCCTCCACATTCTGCATCAGCACCTCGGGCCTCCTGCTGCAGCTGGACCAGCGCCGCATGCTCCACAAGTGGGTGGAGCTACGCGTGAGTCCACCTTTGTTTTCGCGCATATGTGCTAACGTGCTAATCGCAAACCTCTCTGCTGCTTCTTCTGCTGCTTCCTGGGCAGAGGCTTGACTCCGCCCCTGTAAGTGGTGCCAACGTTTCTTTTTATTCGTTTTGTTTTCACCCGTGAGGTTTTTACTCGAGGTTGAATTGAGCGTCACATTTTTTGCTTGTCAAGCTGTCACTTTTTTCATACTTTCACCTGTCTGTTTGTATTTTTTCAGGTTTTCACTTTCACATATTTTCAGTTCTTTCATTTGTCATGTTTGGTCGGGTTTGCCCTGCATGTTTCCACTCCTCATGGCTTGTTGGGGACGGGGACGGAGTCATCAGTGTGTGTATGTGTGTGTGTGTGTGTGTGTGTGTGTGTGTGTGTGTGTGTGTGTGTGTGTGTGTGTGAGCGTGTGTGTGTGCGTGTGTGAGCGTGTGTGTGTGTGTGTGTGAGCGTGTGTGTGTGTATGTGTGCGCGTGTGTGCGCATGTGTGTCTCGCAGGCGTCTCAAGCCACGTGTTTGTGCGTGACGGACGAGCTGATCTTTTGCGGCTGCTCGGACGGTGCAGTCCGCGCTTTCAGCCCTCACACACTGCACTTTCTCTGCACACTGCCACGCCCGCACTTCCTGGGCGCCGACATCGCCACCATGACTGATGCCAGGTAAGAAGATTTGCAACAACACAGACAACCCTTGCCCATTTGATATCCATGTGTTGTTTTTGTTATTCTGAAGCTCGTGGCTGAAAACTGCCCCTCTTTCCTCCAATCTTTAGACTTTCCTAATCTAAGTCATGACTCGCGTGGAAGGCCGTGGAGACTGTGCTTGACTTGCCAGATTTTGGAAACTTGGAACTTGAAAGTTAATGCTGAACTTTGTCCTCAGTTCTCTGTTCTGCCTTCGTCCCGATGCCCAATACCCGGACACGGTCGCGCTGACCTACGACTCGAGCAGCGGTTGGCTATCATGCGTGTACAGTGATCACAGCGTGTACGTGTGGGACGTGGGCGACCTCCGAGACCCGTGCCGGGTGGGCAAGCTCTACTCGGCACTCTACCACGCCTCCTGCGTGTGGAGCCTCGAGGTCGGTGCAGCCTTCGAGATTCATTGGGGGGTCCTAGATGATGATCTCCTCTCATCTCGTCCACAGGTGTTTCCCGAAGATGGTGGTGATACGGAAAACATGGCGCTCCCACCAGGATCCTTCCTGTCGTGCTCGTCGGATAACACCATACGTGTGTGGAACTTAGACACTCGCCGCTTCCCCAACAACATCCTCAGCCGCGTATGCACGCATGCACGCACGCACATATATCTATTTGATATTTCAAATAGAAGATATTGTTCTGTGGTCTTTGCTGTGGTGTTCCTCAGGGGTCAATCATAGGGCCCCATCCTGTTTGCACTCTTCATGCTTTCTCTCAGAGATATACACACACAGACACGCAAATACATCTGGTCTCTGACCCCCAGGATCTTCACAAGGTTCTTTACGTGGAGGACAACCCATCCAGCCTCTTGGACCCAGACAGCGTCTCGCTCACCGCCATCAGCGAGAAGGGGCAAAGCACTTCCGATGTGCCGCCCGGCGACCAGAGCCGTGCGGGCATTCGGTCGCTGAGGGTCAGCCCTGACGGGCGGCACCTGGCCTCAGGGGACCGCGTAGGCGTCCTCAGGTTGGTGTCCGCCCCCGCTCTGGGAACAGGAAGTTGACGCCTTGTCAATGATTGTGCTTGCCTGCGTTTCAGGGTGCATGACGTGCGCACCATGGAGGAGATCCTCAATGTTCAAGCTCATGACGGCGAAATCCTGTCCCTCGACTTCTCTCAATGCGACACGGGTGAGGCGTCCTGTGGTATCTTAAGCAGGCACTTTCTTGCGCTTTCTCATCAGGAAAAAGGATCCACAGCAAAGTTGGGCAGGTCACATGACTTGTGTGTGTGTGTGTGTGTGTGTGTGTGTGTGTGTGTGTGTGTGTGTGTGTGTGTGTGTGTGTGTGTGTGTGTGTGTGTGTGTGTGTGTACTTGTTTTTATTAGTATGGGGGGTCCGAAGACAGGGAGCCCACCAACAAAGTGGGGCCCTGTGTCGTTGTGGGGTCCAAAATCATGGACCCCACTCGGGAAACCACTCTAAAACAGCTTGAAATGCTCTAACAACATGCCTCACGAATTTTTTTCACTTACCCCTCATGGTCGCAATGTTGAGAATTGTGTGTGTGAAGTGTGTGTGCTCAGTAGCGGCCCCCCGACCATGGCAAGTGGTATTGCAAGTATACACACTACCGGAAGTGTGTGTGATTCAACCAATCAGGGCACCTCGTGATCCGAGTGTTGATTAAGAAAATAAAATGCTATTTCCTGTAGATTTAAACCAGGTAATTATTATTTTAGTAACCATAGCAGCTAAAATAATACTGTAAACATAAAATTCCTGCATTACAATTGCAATTTATCTACGTTATTTAATATTCATTACACTTGCTTTATAAAAATACGCTCATTCTATTAGGCTTATTTTAAAAACTGTCTCGTGCATTTTTCATGTTCTAAACATAAAAATAAAGGTAGAAATAAATAGTAATTTATTCTTTACCATCAGTTTACATATTAGTTAAATCAGCATCTCGTGCATTTTTCATGTTCTAAACATAAAAATAAAGGTATAAATAAATAGTAATTTATTCTTTACCGTCAGTTTACATATTAGTTAAATCAGCAGGTATTGCATGTGTTAGCTTCATGCGGCTAAAACCACCAGCTTAACGTCACTTCGCCACGTGTGACGCCGCCAGACTGAGACTGCTCCGCGACGAAGACACGCTGCTCATAACGAAACACAACATACACGGTGAGTAAATCAACTGCATGTAAATACTAAGTACAAGAAACTGATGTAGAAATGCTTTTTGTCCAGACCCCGAGGGGTTTATATGCAATGATTATGGCTTCGGATTCGGTATATTGTCACTCGGATGGCGTAACGTTTTCCCCTCAGACAGTCCGGCTTTTTAACTTGTTATTCATCTTAGCTTGCAGTGGTTTTAAAAACAATGGTGTAAAAGAGAACGACAGAATGTATAATTGCTCCGTGCTATATTCAGGATGATTTCGATGTGCTAATGTTTCATAATTGCTAAGCCCAGAACCGGACTCTGGCCGTAATTGCCGAAACCACTTCAAAACTCGTCAAACACGTGTGTGCTCAGTGTTATGATATATCTCCATGTCTTCTGTATTTCTCGGTGGTTTTCTATCATGTAAGAATGCTTTCTTTAAATAACACAAGCATTCTGACGCAAATAAAACTATCCGGAAACTAGCTTATTGGCTAATTAGCTACCGCTAATCAGGATGCTACGTTCACTTTTCAAACACAAACATAATAAAAACGAGTTGGTAGCTCCTGAAAAGTATAACGAGTTATACTGGTAAAACTATTGAAATAACTTTTCTTTGGATGCAGCACCTGGTTGGAACTGTGACTAGTTAAAAGTAACAAAGCTCAGCTTCAAACCGACAAACATTTTCATTAATATATCAGTATTTTCTGAAAAATATTCTTTCTTTAATCACTCTTGTTCTGTTAGTTCTCAGGCCAGGCTTATTCCTTCAGTCTTTATACAGTGGATGATTACAAATCTTTTAAAATTAATATAGAGTGCTTGTTAAAGTTCTCTCTGCCATGTTTTGAATTATTTTTTAGAGCCAGAAATGTCCAAAAGGAAAGCAAGAAAAAAGCCTGCTGATGAAGCAGCCTTTTACATTTAATCCTCAAAGGACAAACCTGGACTAGTGGAAAGATTTATTGATGATCAAAAAGGTAATAAACTCATTTTTAGACCATTTATCCATTAAGTATATATTTATTTATTTTATAAAACAACACAAAAAACAATCAAATTCAGATTGGTTGTTGTATTTCTGTTTCTAAGCGAGAACTTAGTATTAAAATTGTAAGATAACACCACAATTATTTGGTTAAAGGTGTATCTTTATTTTCTCATAACCAATGGTTTTATATAAAATGTCCTTGCAGGAAGAGGCGTGTTTGCTACCCAGCACTTTGAACAAGGAGAGTTCATCTTAGAATACAACTTCTGTCAGCAGAAAATGCCAAACAAGCAGTACTCTGAAAAGGAGAGTACATTTCTCTTTGACTTTGAATGGCAGAATCATTACTGGTGGTATGTATATCCAAATATTTTCTATACAATAATTATGAACTCTAGAAAGAGACTGGAATAAAATACCCTAAATTAGTGAGTCACTCAGAAGCAATATTTCAATAACACATCAGGATTGTGGCATTAACAATTTTTTTTATTTAGTGCTATGACGTTCAAAAAGACATTGTTTCCCTCTCAACTTTTCTTTTGAAATGTTGCAAGTTTTTATTTCTGTAAGCCAACTTTTATTTTACTAAAAAACTAGTTATATGATACAAAATGTTTGATTTCTGTTTTTTCTTTCCTAGTATTGATGCATCAACAGAGGATGGCTCTCTTGGAAGATTAGTGAATGACAACCACAAGTCTCCAAACTGCACCATGAAAAAAATAGTAAATGACGAGCCCCATTTGTGCCTTTTTGCCATCAAAAACATAGAAATGGGAACTGAAATCGATTACAACTATGGTGATTCTAAATGGCCATGGCGTGAAAAGGTAAGTCAGTAAGATCAAGTATGCAAGTTGGAATATTAATTTGTTATTAAAAAAAGGAAGATTTTTGTCTCTTTTATTTGAATTACTCTCAGTATGATGTTGGTAAGTTATTTGTGGTTTTGATTCCAGGTGACAGGCTCTCAGGCTCCTGTTGACGGTGCGCTGCCTGAACCAGACAGAACTTGGCAGGACTCTGGCCCTGATTATAACATCAAACAAGATGCCAGCCAACAGGTAACATTCAGTTAGACTTTGTTGTAAGAAATCAACTTTGTAGACCTTTTCTTGTTCTCTTAGTTTACAGCTTTTAGTTGGAAAGCTGTTCTTTAGTCAGAAGGTACCTTAAACAGCATTCAGCCAACCATTGGATCACATGGTTTTAGTGGTTCTCCTCATAGAGCCCAAACGAACCAGTGGCACACACACCTATAGAAGGATTGTTGAAACATGCGCCCATGGGTGTCCAACCAAGCCAATCATTCACACACACATAACAGATTTCTGATGGCTACTTGTGGGGCCCTCCGTATGGATCTAAAGTTGTCTTGGTTATTCCAACCAAGCCAATCATTCACACACACACTAACAGATTTCTGATGGCTACTTGTGGGGCCCTCCGTATGGATCAAAAGTTGTCTCATGTTTTTAGATCATATTTTGGTTATGGACATTATGGAGGCTGATTATATTACAGCTATAGTTCCACACATCCTCAACAGCAAAACGGCTAAAGTGTCATGCTGAAGGATGCTCCACTACATCCATAAATATGCTGTTATAGGACCTGATTAGACATCAGGTCTGACTGGAACACTTTAGTTAGAAAAGCTTGTTTGGTTTTGGGGACTAACTTCACATGATTTAACTATACAGGTCTTGAGTCTGTCATTTGTGGTGTCTGTATGATGTTGGTAAGTTATTTGTGGTTTTAATTCCAGGTGACAGGCTCTCAGGCTCCTGTTGACGGTGCTCTGCCTGAACCAGCCAGAACTTGGCAGGATTCTGACCCTGATGATAACATCAAACAAGATGCCAGCCAACAGGTAACATTCAGTGCGACTTTGTTGTAAGAAATAAACTTTGTAGACCTTTTCTTGTTCTCTTAGTTTACAGCTTTTAGTTGGAAAGCTGTTCTTTAGTCAGAAGGTACCTTAAACAGCATTCAGCCAACCATTGGATCACATGGTTTTAGTGGTTCTCCTCATAGAGCCCAAACGAACCAGTGGCACACACACCTATAGAAGGATTGTTGAAACATGCGCCCATGGGTGTCCAACCAAGCCAATCATTCGCACACACATAACAGATTTCTGATGGCTACTTGTGGGGCCCTCCGTATGGATCGAAAGTTGTCTCATGTTTTTAGATCATATTTTGGTTATGGACATTATGGAGGCTGATTATATTACAGCTATAGTTCCACACATCCTCAACAGCAAAACGGCTAAAGTGTCATGCTGAAGGATGCTCCACTACATCCATAAAGATGCTGTTATAGGACCTGATTAGACATCAGGGCTGACTGGAACACTTTAGTTAGAAAAGCTTGTTTGGTTTTGGGGACTAACTTCACATGATTTAACTATACAGGTCTTGAGTCTGTCATTTGTGGTGTCTGTATGATGTTGGTAAGTTATTTGTGGTTTTAATTCCAGGTGACAGGCTCTCAGGCTCCTGTTGACGGTGCGCTGCCTGAACTAGTCAGAACTTGGCAGGACTCTGACCCTGATGATAACATCAAACAAGATGCCAGCCAACAGGTAACATTCAGTTAGACTTTGTTGTAAGAAATAAACTTTGTAGACCTTTTCTTGTTCTATTAGTTTACAGCTTTTAGTTGGAAAGCTGTTCTTTAGTCAGAAGGTACCTTAAACAGCATTCAGCCAACCATTGGATCACACGGTTTTAGTGGTTCTCCTCATAGAGCCCAAACGAACCAGTGGCACACACACCTATAGAAGGATTGTTGAAACATGCGCCCATGGGTGTCCAACCAAGCCAATCATTCGCACACACATAACAGATTTCTGATGGCTACTTGTGGGGCCCTCCGTATGGATCTAAAGTTGTCTTGGTTATTCCAACCAAGCCAATCATTCACACACACACAATAACAGATTTCTGATGGCTACTTGTGGGGCCCTCCGTATGGATCGAAAGTTGTCTCATGTTTTTAGATCATATTTTGGTTATGGACATTATGGAGGCTGATTATATTACAGCTATAGTTCCACACATCCTCACCAGCAAAACGGCTAAAGTGTCATGCTGAAGGATGCTCCACTACATCCATAAAGATGCTGTTATAGGACCTGATTAGACATCCAGAACTGACTGGAACACTTTAGTTAGAAAAGCTTGTTTGGTTTCGGGGACTAACTTCACATGATTTAACTATACAGGTCTTGAGTCTGTCATTTGTGGTGTCTGTATGATGTTGGTAAGTTATTTGTGGTTTTAATTCCAGGTGACAGGCTCTCAGGCTCCTGTTGACGGTGCGCTGCCTGAACTAGTCAGAACTTGGCAGGACTCTGACCCTGATGATAACATCAAACAAGATGCCAGCCAACAGGTAACATTCAGTTAGACTTTGTTGTAAGAAATAAACTTTGTAGACCTTTTCTTGTTCTATTAGTTTACAGCTTTTAGTTGGAAAGCTGTTCTTTAGTCAGAAGGTACCTTAAACAGCATTCAGCCAACCATTGGATCACACGGTTTTAGTGGTTCTCCTCATAGAGCCCAAACGAACCAGCGGCACACACACCTATAGAAGGATTGTTGAAACATGCGCCCATGGGTGTCCAACCAAGCCAATCATTCGCACACACATAACAGATTTCTGATGGCTACTTGTGGGGCCCTCCGTATGGATCTAAAGTTGTCTTGGTTATTCCAACCAAGCCAATCATTCACACACACACAATAACAGATTTCTGATGGCTACTTGTGGGGCCCTCCGTATGGATCGAAAGTTGTCTCATGTTTTTAGATCATATTTTGGTTATGGACATTATGGAGGCTGATTATATTACAGCTATAGTTCCACACATCCTCAACAGCAAAATGGCTAAAGTGTCATGCTGAAGGATGCTCCACTACATCCATAAAGATGCTGTTATAGGACCTGATTAGACATCAGGGCTGACTGGAACACTTTAGTTAGAAAAGCTTGTTTGGTTTTGGGGACTAACTTCACATGATTTAACTATACAGGTCTTGAGTCTGTCATTTGTGGTGTCTGTATGATGTTGGTAAGTTATTTGTGGTTTTAATTCCAGGTGACAGGCTCTCAGGCTCCTGTTGACGGTGCGCTGCCTGAACTAGCCAGAACTTGGCAGGACTCTGACCCTGATGATAACATCAAACAAGATGCCAGCCAACAGGTAACATTCAGTTAGACTTTGTTGTAAGAAATAAACTTTGTAGACCTTTTCTTGTTCTCTTAGTTTACAGTTTTTAGTTGGAAAGCTGTTCTTTAGTCAGAAGGTACCTTAAACAGCATTCAGCCAACCATTGGATCACACGGTTTTAGTGGTTCTCCTCATAGAGCCCAAACGAACCAGCGGCGCACACACCTATAGATGGATTGTTGAAACATGCGCCCATGGGTGTCCAACCAAGCCAATCATTCACACACACATAACAGATTTCTGATGGCTACTTGTGGGGCCCTCCGTATGGATCTAAAGTTGTCTTGGTTATTCCAACCAAGCCAATCATTCACACACACACAATAACGGATTTCTGATGGCTACTTGTGGGGCCCTCCGTATGGATCGAAAGTTGTCTCATGTTTTTAGATCATATTTTGGTTATGGACATTATGGAGGCTGATTATATTACAGCTATAGTTCCACACATCCTCAACAGCAAAACGGCTAAAGTGTCATGCTGAAGGATGCTCCACTACATCCATAAAGATGCTGTTATAGGACCTGATTAGACATCAGGGCTGACTGGAACACTTTAGTTAGAAAAGCTTGTTTGGTTTTGGGGACTAACTTCACATGATTTAACTATACAGGTCTTGAGTCTGTCATTTGTGGTGTCTGTATGATGTTGGTAAGTTATTTGTGGTTTTAATTCCAGGTGACAGGCTCTCAGGCTCCTGTTGACGGTGCGCTGCCTGAACCAGCCAGAACTTGGCAGGACTCTGACCCTGATGATAACATCAAACAAGATGCCAGCCAACAGGTAACATTCAGTTAGACTTTGTTGTAAGAAATAAACTTTGTAGACCTTTTCTTGTTCTCTTAGTTTACAGCTTTTAGTTGGAAAGCTGTTCTTTAGTCAGAAGGTACCTTAAACAGCATTCAGCCAACCATTGGATCACACGGTTTTAGTGGTTCTCCTCATAGAGCCCAAACGAACCAGTGGCACTCACACCTATAGAAGGATTGTTGAAACATGCGCCCATGGGTGTCCAACCAAGCCAATCATTCACACACACATAACAGATTTCTGATGGCTACTTGTGGGGCCCTCCGTATGGATCTAAAGTTGTCTTGGTTATTCCAACCAAGCCAATCATTCACACACACACAATAACAGATTTCTGTTGGCTACTTGTGGGGCCCTCCGTATGGATCAAAGGTTGCCTCATGTTTTTAGATCATATTTTGGTTATGGACATTATGGAGGCTGATTATATTACAGCTATAGTTCCACACATCCTCAACAGCTAAACGGCTAAAGTGTCATGCTGAAGGATGCTCCACTACATCCATAAAGATGCTGTTATAGGACCTGATTAGACATCAGGTCTGACTGGAACACTTTAGTTAGAAAAGCTTGTTTGGTTTTGGGGACTAACTTCACATGATTTAACTATACAGGTCTTGAGTCTGTCATTTGTGGTGTCTGTATGATGTTGGTAAGTTATTTGTGGTTTTAATTCCAGGTGACAGGCTCTCAGGCTCCTGTTGACGGTGCTCTGCCTGAACCAGCCAGAACTTGGCAGGACTCTGACCCTGATGATAACATCAAACAAGATGCCAGCCAACAGGTAACATTCAGTTAGACTTTGTTGTAAGAAATAAACTTTGTAGACCTTTTCTTGTTCTCTTAGTTTACAGTTTTTAGTTGGAAAGCTGTTCTTTAGTCAGAAGGTACCTTAAACAGCATTCAGCCAACCATTGGATCACACGGTTTTAGTGGTTCTCCTCATAGAGCCCAAACGAACCAGTGGCACACACACCTATACATGGATATTTGAAACATGCGCCCATGGGTGTCCAACCAAGCCAATCATTCACACACACATAACAGATTTCTGATGGCTACTTGTGGGGCCCTCCGTATGGATCGAAAGTTGTCTTGGTTATTCCAACCAAGCCAATCATTCACACACACATAATAACAGATTTCTCATGGCTACTTGTGGGGCCCTCCGTATGGATCTAAAGTTGTCTTGGTTATTCCAACCAAGCCAATCATTCACACACACATAATAACAGATTTCTGACAGCTACTTGTGGGGCCCTCCGTATTGATCGAAGGTTGTCTCATGTTTTTAGATCATATTTTGGTTAAGGACATTATGGAGGCTGATTATATTACAGCTATAGTTCCACACATCCTCAACAGTTAAACGGCTAAAGTGTCATGCTCAAGGATGCTCCACTACATCCATAAAGATGCTGTTATAGGACCTGATTAGACATCCAGAACTGACTGGAACACTTTAGTTAGAAAAGCTTGTTTGGTTTTGGGGACTAACTTCACATGATTTAACTATACAGGTCTTGAGTCTGTCATTTGTGGTGTCTGTATGATGTTGGTAAGTTATTTGTGGTTTTAATTCCAGGTGACAGGCTCTCAGGCTCCTGTTGATGGTGCGCTGCCTGAACCAGCCAGATCTTGGCAGGTCTCTGACCCTGATGATAACATCAAACAAGATGCCAGCCAACAGGTAACATTCAGTTAGACTTTGTTGTAAGAAATAAACTTTGTAGACCTTTTCTTGTTCTCTTAGTTTACAGCTTTTAGTTGGAAAGCTGTTCTTTAGTCAGAAGGTACCTTAAACAGCATTCAGCCAACCATTGGATCACACGGGTTTAGTGGTTCTCCTCATAGAGCCCAAACGAACCAGTGGCACACACACCTATAGATGGATATTTGAAACATGCGCCCATGGGTGTCCAACCAAGCCAATCATTCACACACACATAAAAGATTTCTGATGGCTACTTGTGGGGCCCTCCGTATGGATCGAAAGTTGTCTTGGTTATTCCAACCAAGCCAATCATTCACACACACATAATAACAGATTTCTGATGGCTACTTGTGGGGCCCTCCGTATGGATCTAAAGTTGTCTTGGTTATTCCAACCAAGCCAATCATTCACACACACATAATAACAGATTTCTGATAGCTACTTGTGGGGCCCTCCGTATGGATCGAAGGTTGTCTCATGTTTTTAGATCATATTTTGGTTATGGACATTATGGAGGCTGATTATATTACAGCTATAGTTCCACACATCCTCAACAGTTAAACGGCTAAAGTGTCATGCTCAAGGATGCTCCACTACATCCATAAAGATGCTGTTATAGGACCTGATTAGACATCCAGAACTGACTGGAACACTTTAGTTAGAAAAGCTTGTTTGGTTTTGGGGACTAACTTCACATGATTTAACTATACAGGTCTTGAGTCTGTCATTTGTGGTGTCTGTATGATGTTGGTAAGTTATTTGTGGTTTTAATTCCAGGTGACAGGCTCTCAGGCTCCTGTTGACGGTGCGCTGCCTGAACCAGCCAGAACTTGGCAGGACTCTGACCCTGATGATAACATCAAACAAGATGCCAGCCAACAGGTAACATTCAGTTAGACTTTGTTGTAAGAAATAAACTTTGTAGACCTTTTCTTGTTCTCTTAATTTACAGCTTTTAGTTGGAAAGCTGTTCTTTAGTCAGAAGGTACCTTAAACAGCATTCAGCCAACCATTGGATCACACGGTTTTAGTGGTTCTCCTCATAGAGCCCAAACGAACCAGTGGCACACACACCTATAGATGGATTGTTGAAACATGCGCCCATGGGTGTCCAACCAAGCCAATCATTCACACACACATAACAGATTTCTGATGGCTACTTGTGGGGCCCTCCGTATGGATCTAAAGTTGTCTTGGTTATTCCAACCAAGCCAATCATTCACACTCACATAATAACAGATTTCTGATGGCTACTTGTGGGGCCCTCCGTATGGATCGAAGGTTGTCTCATGTTTTTAGATCATATTTTGGTTATGGACATTATGGAGGCTGATTATATTACAGCTATAGTTCCACACATCCTCAACAGCTAAACGGCTAAAGTGTCATGCTGAAGGATGCTCCACTACATCCATAAAGATGCTGTTATAGGACCTGATTAGACATCCAGAACTGACTGGAACACTTTAGTTAGAAAAGCTTGTTTGGTTTCGGGGACTAACTTCACATGATTTAACTATACAGGTCTTGAGTCTGTCATTTGTGGTGTCTGTATGATGTTGGTAAGTTATTTGTGGTTTTAATTCCAGGTGACAGGCTCTCAGGCTCCTGTTGATGGTGCGCTGCCTGAACCAGCCAGAACTTGGCAGGACTCTGACCCTGATGATAACATCAAACAAGATGCCAGCCAACAGGTAACATTCAGTGCGACTTTGTTGTAAGAAATAAACTTTGTAGACCTTTTCTTGTTCTCTTAGTTTACAGCTTTTAGTTGGAAAGCTGTTCTTTAGTCAGAAGGTACCTTAAACAGCATTCAGCCAACCATTGGATCACACGGTTTTAGTGGTTCTCCTCATAGAGCCCAAACGAACCAGTGGCACACACACCTATAGATGGATTGTTGAAACATCCGCCCATGGGTGTCCAACCAAGCCAATCATTCACACACACATAACAGATTTCTGATGGCTACTTGTGGGGCCCTCCGTATGGATCTAAGGTTGTCATGGTTATTCCAACCAAGCCAATCATTCACACACACACATAACAGATTTCTGAAATATGGTTTCTTGTGGCTTCTTTGTTGTAAATTTTGGAGCCTTTTCCATGTTTTATATGTAAAATTTCCTGTGATATAAGGTTTTGGCATATTTCAGAGGATGTGTACAGCACCGGTCGTCTACCAGTTAAGATATTGGACAGAAATTTTAATTATTTTGAGCAAAGAATTTCTAGTCTTTATATTAATACAGCATATAAGAGTAGCTTGCAGAAACTAACAACACATTTCTTTTAATTCCCTCCATAGAGCTATCAATTATCAAAGGAGTTGCTCAAAGTGGACTACTCAGACAGTGATGATACTGACAATGATTCCCAAAAGGACCGCTCAAAACAAGAGTATATTAAATTTGACCAAGCATTCTTATACAGGTGCAGTTAATTTTTGTTTTAGAATATTGCTATACTGTGTTTTTTTTCTGTACTTAAAAATCATCATTTCAGATGGGCTGATCCCAGAAGTGATAGAAGTGACCTCTTGTACCTCCGCATCTCGTGGCCCAAGTAATGAAAAGTCTGCCAAAAAGGGAGGTGAGTTTAGAGTAATCCTTTTCAATATATAACTTTATCACAGTTACTTTTAAATTGCCCAATTGTTACTACTGTATCAGTATCTAATTATCCTCACATATGCTGCTTACTAAGATTTAGATGACCCAAGCAAGATATATTAAACACCACTTGACTTTTTTTCTTAGACATGTAAGGTCTAAACTTTTGAATTTTGTCATAAAATGAAAATTGACCCATCCTTTCTCATGTGAGTTACAGGTCATTGCTAACCTTGATTATATGTGAGATGTTTGTTTACATCTATTTTTAAATAGCGGTAATGTATACATGACACATTTACCTCAAAAGAGAGAAAGAAAAATTGCTCTAGATTAACCTATTAGTGAATATGCAAATTCACACATTGTCACACCAAGGCAGATACCATTCTTATACAGCTTGCATTCAATTTTTTACACACTATATATTTCCAAATTTACTTTTATCATCTTTGTTTGTCCATGTGTAGCACGTTATCAAAGCAAATTCCCCATACATGTAAAACACTGTCTGAAAAAAAATTTTCTCTGATTTTTATTTTTTATTTTCCCTGATTTTGCAACAACTTGTATCTGTTCTTAATGGTTTTGTCAGAGAAATGGTGCATCCCAATGTGCTGCCATGGTGGAGTTTGACTGCCTGTGCAACCTCTGTAGGGTCCAGGAATTGCTTCATCTACCAGCAGTGACATTCTGGTCAAATGCAAAACTGCTTAAAAGTAGTCAAGAAAATGAGAGACCTCTTTCCCCCACCACCAAAACTGGGGGCATTCTAATGTTACCCTTTTGTGCATCTATTTTTAATTTTGTTAATATCAAAACAGCTGACACTGAAGACCACCTAGCAACTTAAATGACCGGATTAATATCTCAGATATTAACTGATTTACTTATGTCTATTGTAGGCTCATCACTGTTGACAAAGATAGTTGACGTTATAAAATATCTCATTTGAATTATATTGTCGGATAATTGTACATAAAGTGAATGTATTCTTTATGCAATTTTGTTCTAATTAAGTTGTAAACTAAAAAGTGCTCTTCCTATGCCCTTAGGTAACGGAAAAGTTGTGAAAAGAAGCTGGACCCCAGAGGAATGTGCTGCAGTAAATAAACATTCAAGGAAGTATATATTGACAAATCAGGTTCCTGGTAAGCTTGACTGCGAGAGATGCATTGCTGCAGAACCACAAGCACCGAGCTGTTAAGTACTTTGTCAAAAAGAGAATAACCACCATGAGGAGAAAATATGAGTGAAACAGCTTCCCTTAACAGAGATAGAAACACATGGCTGGTCCTGTTTCACCATTTGTTCACTATTTGTTTGTGATTTTTTTTATGCTCCACTTCTCCTGTTCGTAAATGTTAGATTAAATAAGTTCCTTTATTCATTGGCTACATTTGTAATGTGTCCATTTAAAATTTTGACTCAAGACAATTATTACTTGTAAATCCTGTGTACTTTATAGTTAGCTAAAATGCAGAATTTAAATATTTTAAAATGTACCAATATGACTGAACAAATTGAAGAATATTAAGACTGTGACCAAGGAAAATGGACCAGAATCTGAATAAAGACTTCAGAATGTATTTTAGAATGCACATTTCAATGTATATCTAGTATATTTAGCCAGATGAAAGTATTAATAACACTAACACAATTTTTAGGTTTTCTCAAATGATTAAGTCCACACAAATGCATGTTTGGGTTAGATTAGGGTTGGGGTTGAACTTGATAGATCCTCTTTATAAAGGCAGACCTAACAAGTCTTAAATCTTAACAGCAAGCTCCATAACTGGCTAAAAAAATAATGTGTGTATAGGTAGACCTCTTAAGGTTGAAATATTAAAAGCGATCCCCATAACTGACTAAAAATCTCATGTGTGTAAAGGTGGAACC